>NW_015971240.1:0-8730 GCF_000769745.1 Penicillium expansum
GGAGAGCTTTATCTTTAGTAGTAGACTCTAGAGGAGTCTTTCTTAATATTTATAGATAAATACCTTTAACCACTTATAGATAGTTTATTGTAAGGGAATAGTTAGTATAGTTAGAGTAAGGCGTACGTATTTAATAATATCGGTAAACTCTTAGTATTTAAGGAATAAAAATAGGAGATATAAAATAGTAATAAGACTTAGTAGCTTTTACTCCTAAATATCCTATAAGAAGATAAGAGCTAGTTTATTTAATACCTATAGATAATTTAGTAATGAAGATAATATAAGGGGATATAATATATAGCTGTCTTAAGTAAATTCTTGATATTTAGTCTTCTTAACGCGAATTTAGTATAGTTAACCCCCTTCCTATATTTATTTATAGATAATATACCTATATAAGCAGCTAGACCTGGCAGTGACCCTCTATTTGGACCCGCCAAGACGCTAAGGAGGGTCCAAAGTCTAGATTCTGGACCCGCCAAGGAAATTATGTATGCATAACCTATCCTAATTAGGAAATAATATGCTTATAAACCATGATTTATATATATTTATGTCAAAATTTAGGTCTTGGCGGGTCGCTGGACCCTCAGAGGGTCCAAGGTCATGGACTACCCGGAGGGTCACTACCAGGTCTATAAGCAGCTACTAGATAATCAAGAACCTTCCGATATTACTTATATATTATACCTAGCTTCCTATCTTTAGTATTCGCTACTTAGTTGAAATTATTCTAGCATTCTACTTAATAGTGTGTGTCCTAATTTACGCGCTTAGATTTCCCGAATTCTATCTAAAGCTACTATTTAATGAATTCCTTACTTATTATATTATAGTATAAGGTAAAGGAATTAATATAGTTAGGATTTAGTATTATAAGATAAAGAGGTAAAGGTATATATTATAAAGAGCTAAGAGGGGCGAACTAATAACTATTACGTACTGATATTAAGGTTTATTAACTTTTTAACGCGTAAGGGGTTGTGAATGGTATATTATTAGGGAGAAGGTATTAAAGAGCGTTTAATAAAGCCCCCTTATAGTTTAAGGAAGTATAAGTGTCAGAAAATTATAATATATTTAATATAGGTAAATATAAATGTAATAAGGAGTAGATGACTTATAGTAAATTGTTTTCTATAATTAAAGTATAAAAGACTAAAATTTACTATTTTTACTAAGTAGATCTATTAAACTATTTAATAAACTATTACTATTAGTTAGTTTATAAAGGTTACCTATAATAAACCTTATAGACCCTTAATAAACCTTATAGACCCTTAATAAACCTTGTTTAGACCCTTAATAAACCTTGTTCAGACCCTTAATAAACCTTGTCTAGACCCTCTGACCCTCGTCCGGACCCTTAATAAACCTTATATTTCTAACCTTAGTTAGAAAATAGATAGTATAGTCTAGTTATTATATAAAGCCTTCTAAACCCTATATTTCTAACCTTAGTTAGAAAATAAATAGTATATCTAGTTATTATATAAAGCCTTCTAAAACCTATATTTCTGACCTTGGTTAGAAAATAGATAGTATATCTAGTTATTATATAAAGCCTTCTAAACCCTATATTTCTAACCTTAGTCAGAAAGTAGATAGTATATCTAGTAGACCTGGCAGTGACCCTCTATTTGGACCCGCCAAGACGCTATATATCTAAAGGGTAGAAATAAAATATATTTCTTTTAAGNATGCATAACCTATCCTAATTAGGAAATAATATGCTTATAAACCATGATTTATATATATTTATGTCAAAATTTAGGTCTTGGCGGGTCGCTGGACCCTCGGAGGGTCCAAGGTCATGGACCACCTGGAGGGTCACTGCCAGGTCTAATATCTAGTTATTGTATAAAGCCTTCTAAACCCTATATTTCTGACCGAGGTCAGAAAATAGATAGTATATCTAGTTATTATATAAAGCCTTCTAAACTGGTTTAGATATAATTCTCTTATATCTAAAGGGTAGAAATAAAATATATTTCTTTTAAGTAATATCATATATATAGATATATATCTTTAATATATATTTCTACTATAATATAGACTAATTACTTCTACCTTACTAAGTACCGCTTCCCTATAGTCGTATAGTATAAAAAAAGCACAGAACTAAGAGAACCATACTTAAAATATAAGATAATCAAATAACTTTACAATATTTAATAACTTAAATGGTCATAAATTGGTGATTATAATCCAGTGGACAAAACAGATATAAATAACTATATTTTATTAAGAGATATAAGCAGTTTTATCCACCTTAATTAGGCTTAGCGCTCGAAATTTATGCATCCGAGGGTCGCTGCGGGTTGTGGAGGGTCACCCGCGAGCGACCCTTGGAGGGTCGGGTGGAGGGTCCAAGATCATGGACCACCCGGAGGGTCACTACCAGGTCTACTTAGAAGGATATATATATAGGACACAGTATTACTAAATAGGCCTAAAATATATTATAAGACGCTTAGGTAGCTAAGATAATAAGTACTATAATAGTACTCTATCTAGTATAGATATATCTTAAACTAGCACTCTAGTATAATATATAAGAACTAACCCTAGCTACTATAATCTTATAGTTTATAGTAGACCTAGATTTATATTATAGATAGTGGTATAAGATATTATAACATACCTAACTAATATAGTATTAGATATAGCCCTAATCAGTTTATTACTAAGGTTAGTAACACTAGCCCTAGTATAATCCTTATAATATAGGTTATACCTATAGTTATAATCGCAGATAATAAGTATACTAGCTACCTTTCTAACTATAGGATATATAAACTAATAATTACTAGCTTATATAGAATCTAATTCCTAACATATAATAATAATAATAGTAGTAGTTCTTTAGGAATACCTACTAACTACTATTAAATATTCCCTAAACCTAGGCTTAGTATATATCTTATATACTACCCTAGTAATAATAGCCTTACTTTCTATAGGGATCCTACTAGCTATATTAATAACAGCTATAGGGCTAGACTAACTAAGCTAGCTAGCTCTTACTCTCTAATAAGCTATAGAACTAAGCTAGTTACTCTAATATAGGCTATATAGTATAGCAGCCGCGTATTTAGCCAGCTATAACATACTAGGTAGAGCTATAGGAAGTTACTCCCCCTAATAAAAACTTACTAGCGTTCTATAATAGCTAATATATCTATAACCCCTATACTAATATATATTATATAGATAAGGAGTATAATAGCTATATAGAGTATCCTAAGGAGGATCCCTAAGTATACTAATAGACCCCCCCTTTTTAGGATAATAAGGATAACTATAACTAACCATATTACTTAGTAATAGAGGATCCTATACCTATTACTACCTACCTACACTATTCTACTACCTTCCTATCTAATAATAAGCTATATATATACCTAAAGGACTACGCTTCAAGATATATAGCAGCTATAGTTAATAATACTACTATTATATATTATATATCCTAGTAAGAGGGTACTAAGATAGATACCCTACCCCTAGACTTACTAATAATTAAATCAGACTAGGTATAAGCTACCTAGCTAGGTATAGCTTATAAGTTATAATAATATATATTAATAGTTATTAGATTAACCAATTAATATAAGCTACTTATTATATACCTTAATACTAAGTACGTTATAACTATTATTAATATAGATCTTATAAAGTTACTAGGACTCCTACTATAAAAGTATATACTAGTACCTATCGCTAGGATTAGATCCCACTATTTATTATCTATATATATCTTATTTAATACCTTCTTCTATAATATAGATAATATAGCCTATATTTATATCAAAGTATATTTAGTTAAAAACCTAAAAGTAAAACTTTTAATTAGAATAGATATTATAGGTTATAAAAGCTTCTAGTTAGACTTTAACGCGAAGATAGTTAAGATCCTATTATATATAAGTCTAGAAATCCTAATTTCTATATACGTTAAGCCCTACTATACAGCCTAGTATACAGTTTATATAGCCGAATACGTCCTTATTCCCCCACATTCTATTATATATATACTAATATATATATAAGCGATACTACTAGATAATAGGGACTATATATTTAAAGGTTATTATCGCTAGGCTACATTTTACTCCTACTTAGTTAGGGTAAACTTTACCTAGGTCTAAGCTATTAATAATACTACTAACCTAATCTCCTTTTACTATCAGGACTATATTAGTACCCTATATAAGATAGATATATCTATAGCTTATACTATAGAACTAATAGTCACAGAGCTCGGCCGCTCTACCACTAAAATAGATTTTAATCCTAATACTAACCCGCCTAATAAAGGCCTACGTTATATATAGGATAATAGCGTTCAGCTAAATAATAGAATTATACTATAGGCTGGTTTATAGCCCTCTTAAGCTTAATAGCTAACTAAACTCTTAATATTATATAATATCTAAGGCGATTAGCCTACTATAGTTAATATTCCTAAAGGTTAGTAGATAACTATTCTACTAGTCCTAGGCTAGGAATCTAAACTCCTAAAATCTAAGATCTACCTAGTCGGCCTAAAGGACTACGCTATAATTAATAAGATATTCTAGCCTCTATATAACTAAGGAAAGATAAGCTATATAACTAAGTATATAATAATAGGCTTCTTAGTCTTTATTATCTAGCGTATTATCTAGTACCTAGGGTATAAGCCTAAATAAAAGGGTCATATTATTATTAACCTCTGTCTATTAAATAAGGTTATCTAATATAATATTTATCCTATCTCTATAATAGATAATATTATCCTCCTAACTTAGGGTAAGTAGTATATCTCTATATTAGATATAGCGAAATTCTTTTACTAATAGTATATCTAATATAACTACTATAATTATATATATATTATCTTATATAGGGGTTAAGAGATATTCTATATAGCTATTATAGGCTTTTATAATAGTATACTATATATCTAATACTAGATAGACTTACTTCTAAAGGAGTTTATAGGCTTCTATAGGGTATACCTTAATAATATTATTATAGTGTTAGACGCCTTCTACCTCTATATTAAATACTTATCTTTAGTCCTAGGTATTCTTAAAAAGTACTCTATATCCCTAGAGCCTAAGAAGGCATATATTACCTTTCCTAAAGTTTTATTACTAGGCTAGTAGGTAGATATATTAGATATAATAATACCTAAAGATAAGATTAAAGCTATCGCCGGCCTAAAGTTCCTATATACACTATATTAGCTAGAGATATACCTTAATATAACTAGTATATTATACTAGTATATCCCATTCTATATAAAGAAGTCTAAGCCGCTATAGATCTATAAGACTAAGCTCCTATATAGAAGCCTAGCTAAAGGATATCTATATTAGGAATAGTCTACCTATATATAGTATATATATTTAACAGAGTATAAACTAGCCTCCTTTAACGCTATCTAAGCAGTCTTTTAGGATCCCTAGTAGCTAGTATACTAAGACTAGATATAGTAATTATATTTCGATATTAATATATCCTAGGAAGGTAGTTATAGAGTTATAATATTCTATATAAAGTATAACTATATATATATAAACCTAAAGATAACCCTACTATTAACTACAATAGAACTAATTATATTCCTAAGTTAACTACTAACCCTAGCTAAGAAATAGTACTAGGTAATAGAATTAGAGGTCTCTTATATTATCTAGGTTATATATAAGATTTAATATATAATCAAGGTAGCTCTAGAGGACTTAATACTAGTTACCTATACTAACTATATTATAATGATTAATCTTACTACCTCCTTAATATCTATATTACTAGATTAATTAAACCTATATCTAATACAAGTGTCTTAGTACCTCTAATAGTTTTATCTATAAATTTATTATAAAGCAGGTAAATTAAACTATATTATAGATACTCTTTTTTATCTATTAGTAGTAGATAAGGCCTAGCCTTATAATAATAATAACCTAGAAGCTCTATATACCGATCCTATATCTAATATAGCTAATAGACCTGGCAGTGACCCTCTATTTGGACCCGCCAAGACGCTAAGGAGGGTCCAAAGTCCGGATTCTGGACCCGCTAAGGAAATTATGCATGCATAACCTATCCTAATTAGGAAATAATATGCTTATAAACCATGATTTATATATATTTATGTCAAAATTTAGGTCTTGGCGGGTCGCTGGACCCTCGGAGGGTCCAAGGTCATGGACCACCCGGAGGGTCACTGCCAGGTCTAATAGCTAAGCCTATTAGCTTAGTATCTAACCTAGTATTACCTAGCGCAGTATCTATATAGGACATTCCTAATAAGGCCTACACTTTCCTTATATCCTATATATAGCTCTCTAATAACTTTAAACAGTATATATAAATAGCTTATAAAGAGGACCCTAAATAAAGCCTTATCCTTAGTAAGCTTTAGAGGGTAATATAGGACCCTAACCCTATTAAACTATATCTACCCTATAAGACTAATAATAGCTTACTATACTTAATATAGGCTAATAGTAACTATTAGCTATATATTCCTAATACTATTAAAGATAAGATCTTTGAAATAGTATATAGTAATAGATACCTTAGCTTCTATCGCGCTTAGTAGAAGATATAAGGCTTTATTATATATAAGGGAGTAAAGAAGCTCTAGATATATATTAACTAGTATAATAAATATAAGAAAAATATAGTATATTATTATAAATTATATAAGTCGCTTTAGCTAATTCTTATACTACTAATCCTATTTTATATACTAATAATTAACTTTATTACTAGCCTACTATATATAAAAAAGGGATTTAATACTATAGCGATCTATATATATAAGTCTATAAAGTATATTAGCTTAATACCTAAGAAGAAAACCTAAAGCGGTAAAGAATAGGCTATTATAGTCCTTTATAACCTCTAGAAGGGTAACTAGGGGATCCCTATTATATAGATCTCTAACTAAGATAAACACTTTATTTAAGGTTTCTAGAAGGGTATATTTACTACCCTATACACTAAGCTCCTATATATAGCGGTATATAACCTATAGGTAGACAGCTAATCAGAATATTTAAACTAAATAGGTAAGATCTAGCTATACTACTAGCAGAATATCTACTAAAAAACGGATTAGGATAAAGGTCTTATATTAATATAAGCCTTACTAAATACCTTAATTAATATATCTACTAGTAACTTACTATATAAGCTTATATTTAGTATCAATCTATATATACTATAAAACCTCCTTTATTAGGCTTTTATTAGATCTCCCTAAATAAACTAATAGGATACTAACAAATATACTAAGTATACAGCTATAGTAATAAAGAAATAATATAATAGCTGTTATAAGCCTATCTTTTTCTAGAAAAATAATTTAGTATACTTACGCCTAATATAGGGGACTAAGCTAGGTTATATATAGCTATTACGTAATATCATAAGGAAACTTACCTAATAATATATTAAATACTATATTATTAAATATATCAGATACTTAGTATATCGCTTATAGATACCGCTAGAGCTTACTAGGGCTTATCTAGTAGTATCTTTATAATATCTAGAATATACCCCTTAAGAAGGTAATATCTCTTCAGCTAAACCTCCCTCTATATTTAACCTATACTTCCTAGAAGATATAGACTATATAGATATAGACGCAGTCCTAGATATATAATATAAAGGCCACAGATAGGGTTAATAAAAGTAGTACCTAGTCTAGTAGTTTAGAATAAGAAATAAATACCTAGAGTGGCTAGATAAGGATAACCTAATAAGAGTAGAAGAAAAGGTCCTAGAATACCTCTAAGATATCCTATATTATATATAGGAGTCTATAAATTAATCATATATCTAAAGTAGGTTTATTTATATTAATATTTATATTTAATATACCCTTTATTTAATATTTATACTTTATTTATTTATTTTTATATTTCTCTTACTACTCTTTTTCCCTATACTTTATCTATTCTTCTTCTATCCTTCTATCTATATCTCTTAGTTCTTTATTAGCTACCACTATTTTATCATTTTTTTTATCTAAATCTACCCTTAATATAGCTAATTAACCTATTAACCAGCCCCTTATACCTCCCTAAATACTATAGAAGCTAATCCTAACTTAGACCCCTCTAAGCTTAATAAGGAGATCTTATTAAAGCCGCCTATATTAGACGCGAGGATATAGATATACCTATAGTTTCACTATAACAGACTCTAATAGGGATATAATAACTAATATTAGTAATAAATCTAGGCTAGTTAAGGACTATAATAGTTCACTTATAGATAATATAGCTAATAATAATAACCTAGGCTTACTTACTATAATACTTATCTTACTAGATAGTAGCTAGACTATAGATAACCTAAAGCTTAAGCTGCCTAACGTACTAAAGACTAATATTATATAGTTTGCGACCTATACTAAATAATCCTTTATATTTATTATTTACTAGTTCTATAATAACTCTACCCTATACGCCCTATATTAGGATAGATCTAATATATCTTACCTAACTAATAGATAATATAATAGAAAGAGACTAGGCCTATTAACTAGTAGGAAGATTAATATAAGAATAGTATTAATATAGGTAGTCTTCTACTTTTCTATTTATAATTACTAGGATAATACTAAATAAGAAATATATCTAGCCTTATCCTATATTTACCTAACCAATAAAAGAGTTTTCTATTACCTATATACTATAATACTATACTAACAGAGCT